>NC_083750.1:0-7500 GCF_033458585.1 Syngnathus typhle | reverse complement strand
GGCGGCCGGTCCTCCACTATTCCTTCCTTGGATGGAAAGCATGTAGCACTTTGAAAATTTTCGAGCACTGTGACACTTTGAAAATTTTCGAGAGTTTTTGTACTTAGAAAATTTTTCGCTCTTGCACTTCCAGAGTGCTTTGCGGTAGCTCCTAGGTTCGCTGTCCGAGCATGTGAACACTTTTTGGGGGGGAACACATCGCTAGAGACACCAGCCGCCTGGTTCTCGGGGCCAAAACTTGTGTTCCCCACACTCGTTCTGACTATATTTTGCGATTTGGGGGTAAAGGTAATGAGTACAGTGACTAGGGGGACCAACTCATCGTACTCTGGCGCACCAACAGACCAAAGCTGGTACTGCACTTACCCCTGGTACCCCAACGCCTGGTACCTGACGGGCGAGAGGCTGATTTTTCGCTATTTGCGGCCGACCGAGGGAACCAGACAAAGCGGACACTTTACGGCGCAAGAGCCGTTGGCACTTAGAAATTTTTCGACAAAGTTGGCGCGAGCTCCAGAAGGAGAGGCTGATTTTTCGCTATTTGTGGCCGACCGAGGGAACCAGGCAAAGCGGACACTTTACGGCGCAAGAGCCGTTGGCACTTAGAAATTTTTTGACAAAGTTGGCGCGAGCTCCAGAAGGAGAGGCTGATTTTTCGCTATTTGTGGCCGACCGAGGGAACCAGGCAAAGCGGACACTTTACGGCGCAAGAGCCGTTGGCACTTAGAAATTTTTTGACAAAGTTGGCGCGAGCTCCAGAAGGAGAGGCTGATTTTTCGCTATTTGTGGCCGACCGAGGGAACCAGGCAAAGCGGACACTTTACGGCGCAAGAGCCGTTGGCACTTAGAAAATATTCGCCAAAGTTGGCACGAGCTCCAGAAGGAGAGGCTGATTTTTCGCTATTTGTGGCCGACCGAGGGAACCAGACAAAGCGGACACATTACGGCGCAAGAGCCGTTGGCACTTAGAAAATATTCGCCAAAGTTGGCACGAGCTCCAGAAGGAGAGGCTGATTTTTCGCTATTTGTGGCCGACCGAGGGAACCAGACAAAGCGGACACTTTACGGCGCAAGAGCCGTTGGCACTTGCGCGAGCTCCAGAAGGAGAGGCTGATTTTTCGCTATTTGTGGCCGACCGAGGGAACCAGACAAAGCGGACACTTTACGGCGCAAGAGCCGTTGGCACTTAGAAAATATTCGCCAAAGTTGGCACGAGCTCCAGAAGGAGAGGCTGATTTTTCGCCGTTTGTGGCCGACCGAGGGAACCAGACAAAGCGGACACTTTACGGCGCAAGAGCCGTTGGCACTTAGGCGAGCTCCAGAAGGAGAGGCTGATTTTTCGCTATTTGTGGCCGACCGAGGGAACCAGGCAAAGCGGACACATTACGGCGCAAGAGCCGTTGGCACTTAGAAAATATTCGCCAAAGTTGGCACGAGCTCCAGAAGGAGAGGCTGATTTTTCGCTATTTGTGGCCGACCGAGGGAACCAGGCAAAGCGGACACTTTACGGCGCAAGAGCCGTTGGCACTTAGAAATTTTTTGACAAAGTTGGCGCGAGCTCCAGAAGGAGAGGCTGATTTTTCGCCGTTTGTGGCCGACCGAGGGAACCAGGCAAAGCGGACACATTACGGCGCAAGAGCCGTTGGCACTTAGGCGAGCTCCAGAAGGAGAGGCTGGTTTTTCGCTATTTGTGGCCGACCGAGGGAACCAGGCAAAGCGGACACATTACGGCGCAAGAGCCGTTGGCACTTAGGCGAGCTCCAGAAGGAGAGGCTGATTTTTCGCCGTTTGTGGCCGACCGAGGGAACCAGGCAAAGCGGACACATTACGGCGCAAGAGCCGTTGGCACTTAGGCGAGCTCCAGAAGGAGAGGCTGGTTTTTCGCTATTTGTGGCCGACCGAGGGAACCAGGCAAAGCGGACACATTACGGCGCAAGAGCCGTTGGCACTTAGGCGAGCTCCAGAAGGAGAGGCTGATTTTTCGCCGTTTGTGGCCGACCGAGGGAACCAGGCAAAGCGGACACATTACGGCGCAAGAGCCGTTGGCACTTAGGCGAGCTCCAGAAGGAGAGGCTGATTTTTCGCCGTTCGTGGCCGACCGAGGGAACCAGGCAAAGCGGACACATTACGGCGCAAGAGCCGTTGGCACTTAGAAAATATTCGCCAAAGTTGGCACGAGCTCCAGAATGAGAGGCTGATTTTTCGCCGTTTGTGGCCGACCGAGGGAACCAGGCAAAGCGGACACATTACGGCGCAAGAGCCGTTGGCACTTAGGCGAGCTCCAGAAGGAGAGGCTGATTTTTTCGCTATTTGTGGCCGACCGAGGGAACCAGGCAAAGCGGACACATTACGGCGCAAGAGCCGTTGGCACTTAGAAAATATTCGCCAAAGTTGGCACGAGCTCCAGAATGAGAGGCTGATTTTTCGCCGTTTGTGGCCGACCGAGGGAACCAGACAAAGCGGACACATTACGGCGCAAGAGCCGTTGGCACTTAGGCGAGCTCCAGAAGGAGAGGCTGATTTTTCGCTATTTGTGGCCGACCGAGGGAACCAGGCAAAGCGGACACTTTACGGCGCAAGAGCCGTTGGCACTTAGAAAATATTCGCCAAAGTTGGCACGAGCTCCAGAAGGAGAGGCTGATTTTTCGCCGTTTGTGGTCCGACCGAGGGAACCAGACAAAGCGGACACATTACGGCGCAAGAGCCGTTGGCACTTAGGCGAGCTCCAGAAGGAGAGGCTGATTTTTCGCTATTTGTGGCCGACCGAGGGAACCAGGCAAAGCGGACACTTTACGGCGCAAGAGCCGTTGGCACTTAGAAAATATTCTGAAATTCTCACCGACCTCCGTGGTGGAGAGGCCGAATTTTCGACATTCGTGGCCGACCGGGGAACCGTCGCCACTCGGACAACTTGTGCGGCAGCCCTCGGTGATTTTAGGACCGCTTTTTCACCCTCGCTGTCCGACCGGAGAACCGTCGTAGCTCGGACAGTTCGTGTGCCAGCATCCGCTGGCACTTAGAAAATTTTAAAAAAGAAAAAAATAGTCTTCTGCATATACGTTCTGACTATATTTTGCGATTAGGGGGTAAAGGTAATGAGTACAGTGACTAGGGGGACCAACTCATCGTACTCTGGCGCACCAACACGCCAAGGTTGGTACTGCACTTAGGCTGATTTTTGCGCTATTCGCGGCCGACCGGGGAACCAGCGCGGAGCGGACACATTACGGCGAATGAGCCGTTGGCACTTAGAAAATTTTTGAGCTTTTTTCGAACTTCCGTGAGGCTGATTTTGCGCTATTCGCGGCCGACCGGGGAACCAGCGCGGAGCGGACACATTACGGCGAATGAGCCGTTGGCACTTAGAAAATTTTTGAGCTTTTTTCGAACTTCCGTGAGGCTGATTTTGCGCTATTCGCGGCCGACCGGGGAACCAGCGCGGAGCGGACACATTACGGCGAATGAGCCGTTGGCACTTAGAAAATTTTTGAGCTTTTTTCGGACTTCCGTGTGGAGCTTTGGGGCCGTTCCGCCTAACTTTTTATGCCCGATTAGGCTTCCAGGGAGGCGGCTAAGCATTATTGACCAATCATGGAGCTTTTTTCGGACTTCCGTGTGGAGCTTTGGGGCCGTTCCGCCTAACTTTTTATGCCCGATTAGGCTTCCAGGGAGGCGGCTAAGCATTATTGACCAATCATGGAGCTTTTTTGGGACTTCCGTGTGGAGCTTTGGGGCCGTTCCGCCTAACTTTTTATGCCCGATTAGGCTTCCAGGGAGGCGGCTAAGCATTATTGACCAATCATGGAGCTTTTTTGGGACTTCCGTGTGGAGCTTTGGAGCCGTTCCGCCTAACTTTTTATGCCCGATTAGGCTTCCAGGGAGGCGGCTAAGCATTATTGACCAATCATGGAGCTTTTTTGGGACTTCCGTGTGGAGCTTTGGGGCCGTTCCGCCTAGCTTTTTATGCCCGATTAGGCTTCCAGGGAGGCGGCTAAGCATTATTGACCAATCATGGAGCTTTTTTGGGACTTCCGTGTGGAGCTTTGGGGCCGTTCCGCCTAGCTTTTTATGCCCGATTAGGCTTCCAGGGAGGCGGCTAAGCATTATTGACCAATCATGGAGCTTTTTTGGGACTTCCGTGTGGAGCTTTGGGGCCGTTCCGCCTAGCTTTTTATGCCCGATTAGGCTTCCAGGGAGGCGGCTAAGCATTATTGACCAATCATGGAGCTTTTTTGGGACTTCCGTGTGGAGCTTTGGGGCCGTTCCGCCTAGCTTTTTATGCCCGATTAGGCTTCCAGGGAGGCGGCTAAGCATTATTGACCAATCATGGAGCTTTTTTGGGACTTCCGTGTGGAGCTTTGGGGCCGTTCCGCCTAGCTTTTTATGCCCGATTAGGCTTCCAGGGAGGCGGCTAAGCATTATTGACCAATCATGGAGCTTTTTTGGGACTTCCGTGTGGAGCTTTGGGGCCGTTCCGCCTAGCTTTTTATGCCCGATTAGGCTTCCAGGGAGGCGGCTAAGCATTATTGACCAATCATGGAGCTTTTTTGGGACTTCCGTGTGGAGCTTTGGGCCGTTCCGCCTAGCTTTTTATGCCCGATTAGGCTTCCAGGGAGGCGGCTAAGCATTATTGACCAATCATGGAGCTTTTTTGGGACTTCCGTGTGGAGCTTTGGGGCCGTTCCGCCTAGCTTTTTATGCCCGATTAGGCTTCCAGGGAGGCGGCTAAGCATTATTGACCAATCATGGAGCTTTTTTGGGACTTCCGTGTGGAGCTTTGGGGCCGTTCCGCTAGCTTTTTATGCCCGATTAGGCTTCCAGGGAGGCGGCTAAGCATTATTGACCAATCATGGAGCTTTTTTGGGACTTCCGTGTGGAGCTTTGGAGCCGTTCCGCCTAACTTTTTATGCCCGATTAGGCTTCCAGGGAGGCGGCTAAGCATTATTGACCAATCATGGAGCTTTTTTGGGACTTCCGTGTGGAGCTTTGGGGCCGTTCCGCCTAGCTTTTTATGCCCGATTAGGCTTCCAGGGAGGCGGCTAAGCATTATTGACCAATCATGGAGCTTTTTTGGGACTTCCGTGTGGAGCTTTGGGGCCGTTCCGCCTAGCTTTTTATGCCCGATTAGGCTTCCAGGGAGGCGGCTAAGCATTATTGACCAATCATGGAGCTTTTTTGGACTTCCGTGTGGAGCTTTGGGGCCGTTCCGCCTAGCTTTTTATGCCCGATTAGGCTTCCAGGAGGCGGCTAAGCATTATTGACCAATCATGGAGCTTTTTTGGGACTTCCGTGTGGAGCTTTGGGGCCGTTCCGCCTAGCTTTTTATGCCCGATTAGGCTTCCAGGGAGGCGGCTAAGCATTATTGACCAATCATGGAGCTTTTTTGGGACTTCCGTGTGGAGCTTTGGGGCCGTTCCGCCTAGCTTTTTATGCCCGATTAGGCTTCCAGGGAGGCGGCTAAGCATTATTGACCAATCATGGAGCTTTTTTGGGACTTCCGTGTGGAGCTTTGGGCCGTTCCGCCTAGCTTTTTATGCCCGATTAGGCTTCCAGGGAGGCGGCTAAGCATTATTGACCAATCATGGAGCTTTTTTGGGACTTCCGTGTGGAGCTTTGGGGCCGTTCCGCCTAGCTTTTTATGCCCGATTAGGCTTCCAGGGAGGCGGCTAAGCATTATTGACCAATCATGGAGCTTTTTTGGGACTTCCGTGTGGAGCTTTGGGGCCGTTCCGCCTAGCTTTTTATGCCCGATTAGGCTTCCAGGGAGGCGGCTAAGCATTATTGACCAATCATGGAGCTTTTTTGGACTTCCGTGTGGAGCTTTGGGGCCGTTCCGCCTAGCTTTTTTATGCCCGATTAGGCTTCCAGGGAGGCGGCTAAGCATTATTGACCAATCATGGAGCTTTTTTGGGACTTCCGTGTGGAGCTTTGGGGCCGTTCCGCCTAGCTTTTTATGCCCGATTAGGCTTCCAGGGAGGCGGCTAAGCATTATTGACCATCATGGAGCTTTTTTGGGACTTCAGCCGGTGCTTTGGGGGCCTTCCCCCTCACTTTCTACGCCCGATTGGGCTTCCAGGGACGCGGCTAAGCATTTTTAACAGAAATGGAGCTTTTTGCGGAGCTCCAGCCGGTGCCACCGGCAGGCCGTGCACGCGGACGAGATGACCGAAAGAAGCTCCAGGAGAGCGGATGGACGCTTTTTAAGCACCGAGGCGGAGATCGCGGAGCTTTAATAGACTTCCAGCGGGCCCAAAGCGGCCAGGCAGACGGCGCAGCGCGACCTGGTACCTCGCACGGGACGCATCGCCCCCCCCGCGCACAGTTCCAGGGGGCCGGGATGACGTTTCAAAGCTGCCGCTGCAGCTGCGGCGGGGAGTGGCCTCCCTCCGGTGGACACGACGAGTAAATGACACGGCCGCTGACGCAAACCCACGCCGGACAGGAGAGCTCAAAAGCCGGGTAACATTTCAAGGAAGACCCCCCTGCGCAGACCTCCACTAGGCCGGGATGACTGTTCAGCTGTGGCGGGGAGTGGCCTCCCTCCGGTCGGCACGACGAGTAAATGACACCGGCCGCTGACGCAAACCCACGCCGGACAGGAGAGCTCAAAAGCCGGGTAACATTTCAAGGAAGACCCCCCCTGCGCAGACCTCCACTAGGCCGGGATGACTGTTCAGCTGTGGCGGGGAGTGGCCTCCCTCCGGTCGGCACGACGAGGTAAATGACACCGGCCGCTGACGCAAACCCACGCCGGACAGGAGAGCTCAAAAGCCGGGTAACATTTCAAGGAAGACCCCCCCTGCGCAGACCTCCACTAGGCCGGGATGACTGTTCAGCTGTGGCGGGGAGTGGCCTCCCTCCGGTCGGCACGACGAGTAAATGACACCGGCCGCTGACGCAAACCCACGCCGGACAGGAGAGCTCAAAAGCCGGGTAACATTTCAAGGAAGACCCCCCCTGCGCAGACCTCCACTAGGCCGGGATGACTGTTCAGCTGCGGCGGGGAGTGGCCTCCCTCCGGTCGGCACGACGAGTAAATGACACCGGCCGCTGACGCAAACCCACGCCGGACAGGAGAGCTCAAAAGCCGGGTAACATTTCAAGGAAGACCCCCCCTGCGCAGACCTCACTAGGCCGGGATGACTGTCAGCTGTGGCGGGGAGTGGCCTCCCTCCGGTCGGCACGACGAGTAAATGACACCGGCCGCTGACGCAAACCCACGCCGGACAGGAGAGCTCAAAAGCCGGGTAACATTTCAAGGAAGACCCCCCTGCGCAGACCTCCACTAGGCCGGGATGACTGTTCAGCTGCGGCGGGGAGTGGCCTCCCTCCGGTCGGCACGACGAGTAAAGCTATTTAGGAAAATCTGAGATAAATATCACTTGCATAATAATTTGGAACACGGTCCCGTGTTCCAAATTATTATGCAAAATGTATTTAGACACCAGCAATCGCACTTAGATTTGTTTCTTTTTTCTTTCTTTTAGCTTCCATAATGTT
>NC_083749.1:13695072-13708153 GCF_033458585.1 Syngnathus typhle | reverse complement strand
GGCGCAGCGCGACCTGGTACCTCGCACGGGACGCATCGCCCCCCCCGCGCACAGTTCCAGGGGGCCGGGATGACGTTTCAAAGCTGCCGCTGCAGCTGCGGCGGGGAGTGGCCTCCCTCCGGTGGACACGACGAGTAAATGACACCGGCCGCTGACGCAAACCCACGCCGGACAGGAGAGCTCAAAAGCCGGGTAACATTTCAAGGAAGACCCCCCCTGCGCAGACCTCCACTAGGCCGGGATGACTGTTCAGCTGTGGCGGGGAGTGGCCTCCCTCCGGTCGGCACGACGAGTAAATGACACCGGCCGCTGACGCAAACCCACGCCGGACAGGAGAGCTCAAAAGCCGGGTAACATTTCAAGGAAGACCCCCCCTGCGCAGACCTCCACTAGGCCGGGATGACTGTTCAGCTGTGGCGGGGAGTGGCCTCCCTCCGGTCGGCACGACGAGTAAATGACACCGGCCGCTGACGCAAACCCACGCCGGACAGGAGAGCTCAAAAGCCGGGTAACATTTCAAGGAAGACCCCCCCTGCGCAGACCTCCACTAGGCCGGGATGACTGTTCAGCTGTGGCGGGGAGTGGCCTCCCTCCGGTGGACACGACGAGTAAATGACACCGGCCGCTGACGCAAACCCACGCCGGACAGGAGAGCTCAAAAGCCGGGTAACATTTCAAGGAAGACCCCCCCTGCGCAGACCTCCACTAGGCCGGGATGACTGTTCAGCTGTGGCGGGGAGTGGCCTCCCTCCGGTCGGCACGACGAGTAAATGACACCGGCCGCTGACGCAAACCCACGCCGGACAGGAGAGCTCAAAAGCCGGGTAACATTTCAAGGAAGACCCCCCCTGCGCAGACCTCCACTAGGCCGGGATGACTGTTCAGCTGTGGCGGGGAGTGGCCTCCCTCCGGTCGGCACGACGAGTAAATGACACCGGCCGCTGACGCAAACCCACGCCGGACAGGAGAGCTCAAAAGCCGGGTAACATTTCAAGGAAGACCCCCCCTGCGCAGACCTCCACTAGGCCGGGATGACTGTTCAGCTGTGGCGGGGAGTGGCCTCCCTCCGGTCGGCACGACGAGTAAATGACACCGGCCGCTGACGCAAACCCACGCCGGACAGGAGAGCTCAAAAGCCGGGTAACATTTCAAGGAAGACCCCCCCTGCGCAGACCTCCACTAGGCCGGGATGACTGTTCAGCTGTGGCGGGGAGTGGCCTCCCTCCGGTCGGCACGACGAGTAAATGACACCGGCCGCTGACGCAAACCCACGCCGGACAGGAGAGCTCAAAAGCCGGGTAACATTTCAAGGAAGACCCCCCCTGCGCAGACCTCCACTAGGCCGGGATGACTGTTCAGCTGTGGCGGGGAGTGGCCTCCCTCCGGTCGGCACGACGAGTAAATGACACCGGCCGCTGACGCAAACCCACGCCGGACAGGAGAGCTCAAAAGCCGGGTAACATTTCAAGGAAGACCCCCCCTGCGCAGACCTCCACTAGGCCGGGATGACTGTTCAGCTGTGGCGGGGAGTGGCCTCCCTCCGGTCGGCACGACGAGTAAATGACACCGGCCGCTGACGCAAACCCACGCCGGACAGGAGAGCTCAAAAGCCGGGTAACATTTCAAGGAAGACCCCCCCTGCGCAGACCTCCACTAGGCCGGGATGACTGTTCAGCTGTGGCGGGGAGTGGCCTCCCTCCGGTCGGCACGACGAGTAAATGACACCGGCCGCTGACGCAAACCCACGCCGGACAGGAGAGCTCAAAAGCCGGGTAACATTTCAAGGAAGACCCCCCCTGCGCAGACCTCCACTAGGCCGGGATGACTGTTCAGCTGTGGCGGGGAGTGGCCTCCCTCCGGTCGGCACGACGAGTAAATGACACCGGCCGCTGACGCAAACCCACGCCGGACAGGAGAGCTCAAAAGCCGGGTAACATTTCAAGGAAGACCCCCCCTGCGCAGACCTCCACTAGGCCGGGATGACTGTTCAGCTGCGGCGGGGAGTGGCCTCCCTCCGGTCGGCACGACGAGTAAAGCTATTTAGGAAAATCTGAGATAAATATCACTTGCATAATAATTTGGAACACGGTCCCGTGTTCCAAATTATTATGCAAAATGTATTTAGACACCAGCAATCGCACTTAGATTTGTTTCTTTTTTCTTTCTTTTAGCTTCCATAATGTTACCGGGCGCTGACGCAAACCCACGCCCGGCAGGAGAGCTCAAAAGCCGGGTAACATTTCAAGGAAGACCCCCCCTGCGCAGACCTCCACTAGGCCGGGATGACTGTTCAGCTGCGGCGGGGAGTGGCCTCCCTCCGGTCGGCACGACGAGTAAAGCTATTTAGGAAAATCTGAGATAAATATCACTTGCATAATAATTTGGAACACGGTCCCGTGTTCCAAATTATTATGCAAAATGTATTTAGACACCAGCAATCGCACTTAGATTTGTTTCTTTTTTCTTTCTTTTAGCTTCCATAATGTTACCGGGCGCTGACGCAAACCCACGCCCGGCAGGAGAGCTCAAAAGCCGGGTAACATTTCAAGGAAGACCCCCCCTGCGCAGACCTCCACTAGGCCGGGATGACTGTTCAGCTGCGGCGGGGAGTGGCCTCCCTCCGGTCGGCACGACGAGTAAATGACACCGGCCGCTGACGCAAACCCACGCCGGACAGGAGAGCTCAAAAGCCGGGTAACATTTCAAGGAAGACCCCCCCTGCGCAGACCTCCACTAGGCCGGGATGACTTTTCAAAGCTGCCTCTGCAGCTGCGGCGGGGAGTTGCCTCCCTCCGGTGGACACGACGAGTAAATACACCAGCACTTGCTCTTAGATTTGTTTCTTTTTTCTTTCTTTTAGCTTCCATAATGTTACCGGGCGCTGACGCAAACCCACGCCCGGCAGGAGAGCTCGGAAGCCGGGTAACATTTCAAGGAAGACCCCCCCTGCGCAGACCTCCACTAGGCCGGGATGACTGTTCAGCTGCGGCGGGGAGTGGCCTCCCTCCGGTCGGCACGACGAGTAAAGCTATTTAGGAAAATCTGAGATAAATATCACTTGCATAATAATTTGGAACACGGTCCCGTGTTCCAAATTATTATGCAAAATGTATTTAGACACCAGCAATCGCACTTAGATTTGTTTCTTTTTTCTTTCTTTTAGCTTCCATAATGTTACCGGGCGCTGACGCAAACCCACGCCGGACAGGAGAGCTCAAAAGCCGGGTAACATTTCAAGGAAGACCCCCCCTGCGCAGACCTCCACTAGGCCGGGATGACTGTTCAGCTGTGGCGGGGAGTGGCCTCCCTCCGGTCGGCACGACGAGTAAATGACACCGGCCGCTGACGCAAACCCACGCCGGACAGGAGAGCTCAAAAGCCGGGTAACATTTCAAGGAAGACCCCCCCTGCGCAGACCTCCACTAGGCCGGGATGACTGTTCAGCTGCGGCGGGGAGTGGCCTCCCTCCGGTCGGCACGACGAGTAAAGCTATTTAGGAAAATCTGAGATAAATATCACTTGCATAATAATTTGGAACACGGTCCCGTGTTCCAAATTATTATGCAAAATGTATTTAGACACCAGCAATCGCACTTAGATTTGTTTCTTTTTTCTTTCTTTTAGCTTCCATAATGTTACCGGGCGCTGACGCAAACCCACGCCCGGCAGGAGAGCTCAAAAGCCGGGTAACATTTCAAGGAAGACCCCCCCTGCGCAGACCTCCACTAGGCCGGGATGACTGTTCAGCTGCGGCGGGGAGTGGCCTCCCTCCGGTCGGCACGACGAGTAAAGCTATTTAGGAAAATCTGAGATAAATATCACTTGCATAATAATTTGGAACACGGTCCCGTGTTCCAAATTATTATGCAAAATGTATTTAGACACCAGCAATCGCACTTAGATTTGTTTCTTTTTTCTTTCTTTTAGCTTCCATAATGTTACCGGGCGCTGACGCAAACCCACGCCCGGCAGGAGAGCTCAAAAGCCGGGTAACATTTCAAGGAAGACCCCCCCTGCGCAGACCTCCACTAGGCCGGGATGACTGTTCAGCTGCGGCGGGGAGTGGCCTCCCTCCGGTCGGCACGACGAGTAAAGCTATTTAGGAAAATCTGAGATAAATATCACTTGCATAATAATTTGGAACACGGTCCCGTGTTCCAAATTATTATGCAAAATGTATTTAGACACCAGCAATCGCACTTAGATTTGTTTCTTTTTTCTTTCTTTTAGCTTCCATAATGTTACCGGGCGCTGACGCAAACCCACGCCGGACAGGAGAGCTCAAAAGCCGGGTAACATTTCAAGGAAGACCCCCCCTGCGCAGACCTCCACTAGGCCGGGATGACTGTTCAGCTGTGGCGGGGAGTGGCCTCCCTCCGGTCGGCACGACGAGTAAATGACACCGGCCGCTGACGCAAACCCACGCCGGACAGGAGAGCTCAAAAGCCGGGTAACATTTCAAGGAAGACCCCCCCTGCGCAGACCTCCACTAGGCCGGGATGACTGTTCAGCTGCGGCGGGGAGTGGCCTCCCTCCGGTCGGCACGACGAGTAAAGCTATTTAGGAAAATCTGAGATAAATATCACTTGCATAATAATTTGGAACACGGTCCCGTGTTCCAAATTATTATGCAAAATGTATTTAGACACCAGCAATCGCACTTAGATTTGTTTCTTTTTTCTTTCTTTTAGCTTCCATAATGTTACCGGGCGCTGACGCAAACCCACGCCCGGCAGGAGAGCTCAAAAGCCGGGTAACATTTCAAGGAAGACCCCCCCTGCGCAGACCTCCACTAGGCCGGGATGACTGTTCAGCTGCGGCGGGGAGTGGCCTCCCTCCGGTCGGCACGACGAGTAAAGCTATTTAGGAAAATCTGAGATAAATATCACTTGCATAATAATTTGGAACACGGTCCCGTGTTCCAAATTATTATGCAAAATGTATTTAGACACCAGCAATCGCACTTAGATTTGTTTCTTTTTTCTTTCTTTTAGCTTCCATAATGTTACCGGGCGCTGACGCAAACCCACGCCCGGCAGGAGAGCTCAAAAGCCGGGTAACATTTCAAGGAAGACCCCCCCTGCGCAGACCTCCACTAGGCCGGGATGACTGTTCAGCTGCGGCGGGGAGTGGCCTCCCTCCGGTCGGCACGACGAGTAAAGCTATTTAGGAAAATCTGAGATAAATATCACTTGCATAATAATTTGGAACACGGTCCCGTGTTCCAAATTATTATGCAAAATGTATTTAGACACCAGCAATCGCACTTAGATTTGTTTCTTTTTTCTTTCTTTTAGCTTCCATAATGTTACCGGGCGCTGACGCAAACCCACGCCCGGCAGGAGAGCTCAAAAGCCGGGTAACATTTCAAGGAAGACCCCCCCTGCGCAGACCTCCACTAGGCCGGGATGACTGTTCAGCTGCGGCGGGGAGTGGCCTCCCTCCGGTCGGCACGACGAGTAAATGACACCGGCCGCTGACGCAAACCCACGCCGGACAGGAGAGCTCAAAAGCCGGGTAACATTTCAAGGAAGACCCCCCCTGCGCAGACCTCCACTAGGCCGGGATGACTTTTCAAAGCTGCCTCTGCAGCTGCGGCGGGGAGTTGCCTCCCTCCGGTGGACACGACGAGTAAATACACCAGCACTTGCTCTTAGATTTGTTTCTTTTTTCTTTCTTTTAGCTTCCATAATGTTACCGGGCGCTGACGCAAACCCACGCCCGGCAGGAGAGCTCGGAAGCCGGGTAACATTTCAAGGAAGACCCCCCCTGCGCAGACCTCCACTAGGCCGGGATGACTGTTCAGCTGCGGCGGGGAGTGGCCTCCCTCCGGTCGGCACGACGAGTAAAGCTATTTAGGAAAATCTGAGATAAATATCACTTGCATAATAATTTGGAACACGGTCCCGTGTTCCAAATTATTATGCAAAATGTATTTAGACACCAGCAATCGCACTTAGATTTGTTTCTTTTTTCTTTCTTTTAGCTTCCATAATGTTACCGGGCGCTGACGCAAACCCACGCCCGGCAGGAGAGCTCAAAAGCCGGGTAACATTTCAAGGAAGCTATTTAGGAAAATCTGAGATAAATATCCTTTGCATAATAATTTGGAACACGGTCCCGTGTTCCAAATTATTATGCAAAATGTATTTAAGTGTCATAAAGATTACATTTTTTGTTTTTCAAGTACTGAAATCACCCTCAGTCATGGTACAGTCCATGGTAGTCTGCCAGGTGAGCGCAATTGTAGTAATTAACAAGTCTATTTAAGTTCCGCGTTTTTAAGCGTTCGGCCATTTCGTTCAACCATGGGGAGGAAAAAGGATCTCTCTGCTGTCGAGAAGCGTGAAATCGTTCGATGCCTTGGACAAGGTATGCAGACATTCGATATTGCACGAAAGCTTAAGCGCGACCATCGAACTTTGAAGAAATTCGTCGCTGATTCGGAGCAAACGCGCGTTCGTGCAGACAAAGGCACGACAAGGAAGGTTTCTGCAAGACAAACAAATCGAATCAAGAGGGCGGCTGCAAGCATGCCACTAAAGACGAGCAAACAAATATTCGACGCTGCTGGTGCCAGTGAAGTCCCACGAACGACGAGGTGCAGGATCCTCCAGAGGCTTGCAGTTGTGCGGAAACCCTCCATTCGGCCACCCCTGAACAACGCGAACAAGCAGAAACGGCTGCAGTGGGCCCAGACTTACATGAAGACAAATTTTCAGACAGTCCTGTTCACCGACGAGTGCCGTGCCACCTTGGATGGGCCAGGTAGGGTTTTTTAAGTTTTTCCTTGCACTTTTGAGAGCTCAGGGGATGCTTTGAGAATAATTGTCAATTTCTGTCTATGTGAAGCCCTTTGAGACTGCTTGTGATTTAGGGCTATACAAATAAACTTGATTTGACTTGACTTTACAGATGGATGGAGTCGTGGATGGTTGGTGGACGGCCACGATAGCCCAACAAGGCTGCGGCGTCAGCAGGGAGGTGGCGGAGTGATGTTTTGGGCCGGAATCATGGGGAGAGAGCTGCTTGGCCCCTTTAGGGTCCCTGAAGGCGTCAAAATTACGTCTGTTAACTACGTGGAATTTCTGACTCAACACTTCTGTCCATGGTACAACAGGAAGAACCGTGCTTTCCGTCAAAAGATCATCTTCATGCATGACAATGCACCGTCTCATGCTGCAAGAAATACGTCAACGTCTTTGGCATCTATGGGAATAAAGGGAGAGAAACTGATGGTGTGGCCCCCATGCTCCCCTGACCTCAATCCTATTGAAAACTTGTGGAGCATCGTCAAGCAGAAAATCTACGAAGGTGGGAGGCAGTTCAATTCCAAAGAGCAGCTCTGGCAGGCTATTCTTAGATCCTGCCAAGAAATTCAACCAGAAACTGTACAAAAACTCACAAGTTCAGTGGATGGAAGAATCGTGAAGCTGCTGTTGAACAAAGGGTCCTATGTTAAAATGTAACTTTGTTTTTTATTGAAATAAAGGGTCCTATGTTAAAATGTAACTTGTTTGTCTTTTCTTTGAAATAGCTTTTGATTTCAGTAAATATGACCTCCTAATGCTGTAAATTCTTAAGATGGGCATTTCAGTTCATAAAAACCTATAAAATGTTATAAAACTCTGTTGTGCGTAATAATGTGGAACAGTGCATTTTAAGTTTTTTATTTTTTAAAAATTCTGTGATCATTCGGAGGTTTGTTCAATAAAATTAGAATTCATCAAAATAATGGTTGATGACTTGAAAATTATGCTGACTCATTTTGCATCGACTATTTAGGAAAATCTGAGATAAATGTCACTTGCATAATAATTTGGAACACGGTGTAAGTGCGATTGCTGGTGTATTTACTCGTCGTGTCCACCGGAGGACGGCAAATCCCCGCCGCAGCTGCAGCGGCAGCGCTTAAATGTCTTCCCGGCCGCCTGGAACTCTGCACGGGGCGTGTTTCGTCCCGCGCAGCGGTACCAGATCGCGCTGCGCCGTCAGCCGAGCCGCGCGCGGTCCGCTGGAAGTCTACACTGTGTTCCAAATTATTATGCAAATTGTATTTATGTGTCATAAAGATTACATTTTTTGTTTTTCAATTAAACTCATGGATGGTATTACGTGTCAGGGCTCTTTGGATCACTGAGATCAATCTCAGACACCGGGGATCATTACCGGCCAGTTGAGCCCAAATTAAGGAAAAACTACTTAAGAATGGTGTTCCACATTATTAAGCAGATAATTTGAAGTTCGCTTTGAGCAGTGGCGGACGCCAACCCACGACCGGTGGGAGAGCTCGGAGGGCGGATGGGCTTTCAAGGAAGCCCCCCAGGCCGGTCCCACTCGCACTTAGAATTTTTTTTTTTTTTGGCTTCCATAATGTACCGGGCGCGGACGCGAAACCCACGCCGGGCAGGAGAGCTCGAAAGGCGGCTAAGCATTCAAGGAAGCACCGTCTGGAGCTTCAGAGCCGTTCCGCCTGACTTTTAACGTAGAGTACCGGGCGCAAACCACTAACTCAAGCCCGGCATGGCAGCTCGAAAGGCGGCTAAGCATTCAAGGAAGCACCGTCTGGAGCTTCAGAGCCGTTCCGCCTGACTTTTAACGTAGAGTACCGGGCGCAAACCACTAACTCAAGCCCGGCATGGCAGCTCGAAAGGCGGCTAAGCATTCAAGGAAGCACCGTCTGGAGCTTCAGAGCCGTTCCGCCTGACTTTTAACGTAGAGTACCGGGCGCAAACCACTAACTCAAGCCCGGCATGGCAGCTCGAAAGGCGGCTAAGCATTCAAGGAAGCACCGTCTGGAGCTTCAGAGCCGTTCCGCCTGACTTTTAACGTAGAGTACCGGGCGCAAACCACTAACTCAAGCCCGGCATGGCAGCTCGAAAGGCGGCTAAGCATTCAAGGAAGCACCGTCTGGAGCTTCAGAGCCGTTCCGCCTGACTTTTAACGTAGAGTACCGGGCGCAAACCACTAACTCAAGCCCGGCATGGCAGCTCGAAAGGCGGCTAAGCATTCAAGGAAGCACCGTCTGGAGCTTCAGAGCCGTTCCGCCTGACTTTTAACGTAGAGTACCGGGCGCAAACCACTAACTCAAGCCCGGCATGGCAGCTCGAAAGGCGGCTAAGCATTCAAGGAAGCACCGTCTGGAGCTTCAGAGCCGTTCCGCCTGACTTTTAACGTAGAGTACCGGGCGCAAACCACTAACTCAAGCCCGGCATGGCAGCTCGAAAGGCGGCTAAGCATTCAAGGAAGCACCGTCTGGAGCTTCAGAGCCGTTCCGCCTGACTTTTAACGTAGAGTACCGGGCGCAAACCACTAACTCAAGCCCGGCATGGCAGCTCGAAAGGCGGCTAAGCATTCAAGGAAGCACCGTCTGGAGCTTCAGAGCCGTTCCGCCTGACTTTTAACGTAGAGTACCGGGCGCAAACCACTAACTCAAGCCCGGCATGGCAGCTCGAAAGGCGGCTAAGCATTCAAGGAAGCACCGTCTGGAGCTTCAGAGCCGTTCCGCCTGACTTTTAACGTAGAGTACCGGGCGCAAACCACTAACTCAAGCCCGGCATGGCAGCTCGAAAGGCGGCTAAGCATTCAAGGAAGCGACGCCGGCCGGTCCGCGGGCCAAATAGGGTCCAGTAAAGTACCGGGCGCAAACCACTAACTCAAGCCCGGCATGGCAGCTCGAAAGGCGGCTAAGCATTCAAGGAAGCGACGCCGGCCGGTCCGCGGGCCAAATAGGGTCCAGTAAAGTACCGGGCGCGGCCACTAACGCCTTGTGGCGGTCGCCTTGTGGCGGTCGGGGGGTGGCGGTCGGGGCTGGCGCTTGGGGCCGGTGGCGGTCGCCTTGTGGCGGTCGCCTTGTGGCGGTCGGGGGGTGGCGGTCGGGGCTGGCGCTTGGGGCCAGTGGCGGTCGCCTTGTGGCGGTCGCCTTGTGGCGGTCGCCTTGTGGCGGTCGCCTTGTGGCGGTCGCCTTGTGGCGGTCGGGGGGTGGCGGTCGGGGCTGGCGCTTGGGGCCAGTGGCGGTCGCCTTGTGGCGGTCGCCTTGTGGCGGTCGCCTTGTGGCGGTCGCCTTGTGGCGGTCGCCTTGTGGCGGTCGCCTTGTGGCGGTCGGGGGGTGGCGGTCGGGGCTGGCGCTTGGGGCCGGTGGCGGTCGCCTTGTGGCGGTCGCCTTGTGGCGGTCGGGGGGTGGCGGTCGGGGCTGGCGCTTGGGGCCGGTGGCGGTCGCCTTGTGGCGGTCGCCTTGTGGCGGTCGCCTTGTGGCGGTCGGGGGGTGGCGGTCGGGGCTGGCGCTTGGGGCCGGTGGCGGTCGCCTTGTGGCGGTCGCCTTGTGGCGGTCGCCTTGTGGCGGTCGGGGGGTGGCGGTCGGGGCTGGCGCTTGGGGCCGGTGGCGGTCGCCTTGTGGCGGTCGCCTTGTGGCGGTCGCCTTGTGGCGGTCGGGGGGTGGCGGTCGGGGCTGGCGCTTGGGGCCGGTGGCGGTCGCCTTGTGGCGGTCGCCTTGTGGCGGTCGCCTTGTGGCGGTCGGGGGGTGGCGGTCGGGGCTGGCGCTTGGGGCCGGTGGCGGTCGCCTTGTGGCGGTCGCCTTGTGGCGGTCGCCTTGTGGCGGTCGGGGGGTGGCGGTCGGGGCTGGCGCTTGGGGCCGGTGGCGGTCGCCTTGTGGCGGTCGCCTTGTGGCGGTCGCCTTGTGGCGGTCGGGGGGTGGCGGTCGGGGCTGGCGCTTGGGGCTGGCGTCCGCCAATAGTGGTTTAATTTCGGGAGGAAGATTGATTTTCGTCCCAAGCCCGCCGCTGGAGAAAATTTTAGGTACCAGGAGTGGATTTTTTTTGTCCACTCAGGAGGGGGACGTTGGCTGGTTTGGTGTCCGGGGGAAAGTGCTCTTTTCTCGGCCAGGAGAAAGATTAGACTCCCAGCCCGCCGCTGGAGAAAATTCTAGGTACCAGGAGTGGATTTTTTTTGTCCACTCAGGAGGGGGACGTGCTTTGTTGTCCGGGGGAAAGTGCTCTTTTCTCTGCCAGGAGAAAGATTAGACTCCCAGCCCGCCGCTGGAGAAAATCTTAGGTACCAGGAGTGGATTTTTTTTGTCCACTCAGGAGGGGGACGTGCTTTGTTGTCCGGGGAGAGTGCTCTTTTCTCGGCCAGGAGAAAGATTAGACTCCCAGCCCGCCGCTGGAGAAAATTCTAGGTACCAGGAGTGGATTTTTTTTGTCCACTCAGGAGGGGGACGTGCTTTGTTGTCCGGGGAGAGTGCTCTTTTCTCGGCCAGGAGAAAGATTAGACTCCCAGCCCGCCGCTGGAGAAAATTCTAGGTACCAGGAGTGGATTTTTTTTGTCCACTCAGGAGGGGGACGTGCTTTGTTGTCCGGGGAGAGTGCCTGGTCCCCGGACCAGCCTCTTAGGCGCGCCCGCTGTCATTCTCCGGAGATTAAGTTATACTAAGGGGAGGCTGCCTCCTCCCGCCTGCTGCCCGAGGATGCTGCCTCATCCCCGGACTGGCCTCTTGCGCGCGCCCGCTGTCATTCTCCGGAGACTAAGTTATACTAAGGGGAGGCTGCCTCCTCCCGCCTGCTGCCCGAGGATGCTGCCTCATCCCCGGACTGGCCTCTTGCGCGCGCCCGCTGTCATTCTCCGGAGACTAAGTTATACTAAGGGGAGGCTGCCTCCTCCCGCCTGCTGCCCGAGGATGCTGCCTCATCCCCGGACTGGCCTCTTGCGCGCGCCCGCTGTCATTCTCCGGAGACTAAGTTATACTAAGGGGAGGCTGCCTCCTCCCGCCTGCTGCCCGAGGATGCTGCCTCATCCCCGGACTGGCCTCTTGCGCGCGCCCGCTGTCATTCTCCGGAGACTAAGTTATACTAAGGGGAGGCTGCCTCCTCCCGCCTGCTGCCCGAGGATGCTGCCTCATCCCCGGACTGGCCTCTTGCGCGCGCCCGCTGTCATTCTCCGGAGACTAAGTTATACTAAGGGGAGGCTGCCTCCTCCCGCCTGCTGCCCGAGGATGCTGCCTCATCCCCGGACTGGCCTCTTGCGCGCGCCCGCTGTCATTCTCCGGAGACTAAGTTATACTAAGGGGAGGCTGCCTCCTCCCGCCTGCTGCCCGAGGATGCTGCCTCATCCCCGGACTGGCCTCTTGCGCGCGCCCGCTGTCATTCTCCGGAGACTAAGTTATACTAAGGGGAGGCTGCCTCCTCCCGCCTGCTGCCCGAGGATGCTGCCTCATCCCCGGACTGGCCTCTTGCGCGCGCCCGCTGTCATTCTCCGGAGACTAAGTTATACTAAGGGGAGGCTGCCTCCTCCCGCCTGCTGCCCGAGGATGCTGCCTCATCCCCGGACTGGCCTCTTGCGCGCGCCCGCTGTCATTCTCCGGAGACTAAGTTATACTAAGGGGAGGCTGCCTCCTCCCGCCTGCTGCCCGAGGATGCTGCCTCATCCCCGGACTGGCCTCTTGCGCGCGCCCGCTGTCATTCTCCGGAGACTAAGTTATACTAAGGGGAGGCTGCCTCCTCCCGCCTGCTGCCCGAGGATGCTGCCTCATCCCCGGACTGGCCTCTTGCGCGCGCCCGCTGTCATTCTCCGGAGACTAAGTTATACTAAGGGGAGGCTGCCTCCTCCCGCCTGCTGCCCGAGGATGCTGCCTCATCCCCGGACTGGCCTCTTGCGCGCGCCCGCTGTCATTCTCCGGAGACTAAGTTATACTAAGGGGAGGCTGCCTCCTCCCGCCTGCTGCCCGAGGATGCTGCCTCATCCCCGGACTGGCCTCTTGCGCGCGCCCGCTGTCATTCTCCGGAGACTAAGTTATACTAAGGGGAGGCTGCCTCCTCCCGCCTGCTGCCCGAGGATGCTGCCTCATCCCCGGACTGGCCTCTTGCGCGCGCCCGCTGTCATTCTCCGGAGACTAAGTTATACTAAGGGGAGGCTGCCTCCTCCCGCCTGCTGCCCGAGGATGCTGCCTCATCCCCGGACTGGCCTCTTGCGCGCGCCCGCTGTCATTCTCCGGAGACTAAGTTATACTAAGGGGAGGCTGCCTCCTCCCGCCTGCTGCCCGAGGATGCTGCCTCATCCCCGGACTGGCCTCTTGCGCGCGCCCGCTGTC
>NC_083749.1:13667572-13685072 GCF_033458585.1 Syngnathus typhle | reverse complement strand
GCTGTGACCGGGAGGGAAGCTGCGCCCCGTCCGAGTCAGACTCGGTCGTTGCGGCCCCCCCGAGCCCGCACGCCTCTCGCGGAAGGTCATACGCCACCGGCGGCACGAAAGACGCCTCCCGCAACGCGGTAGTCGGGAAAGGCTATTCGGATAGTCGAGCAGAGTTGCGACAACACATCCCGCGGTGCCGTCTGGTTAGGCAAGGGTTTGAGAAACAGCATTCGCGGTAGACCGGCGCGGCCGGCGGACACCCACGCGGCGTGCCGCAATCGGATCGCGCGCTCGGCCTCCGTTGATTTCCTCTAGGTGGGTGATTCGGGGCGTCTCGGTCTCGCTGCCGTTCGGTCGCGCCAAGGCCTGCGGGGGCGGCGCGTAGCGCACGCTCTCGCGGCGGCCGAGGCGCTAGAGTGCGACCCGCAAGTGGGGAGGAACCGTCCACCCAACGCCGGCGCGAGCCGGGGCCGGTGGGGGCCCTACCAAGGCGGGTCATGAGTGCCAGTCGGTCAGTTCGGGAGAAGGGGAGGGTACTCGGAGGCCCGCCGGGAGCAGACGGGGGTCCGGAAGCTGAGGGGGGTGAAGGACGGCGGCCGGGAGCAGACGGCCGTCCCCGGGAGGGGGTGTTCGTTCACGTGCGGACGCCGGGAGCAGGCGGCCGTCACGCGATTCTGCCAACCGTTCCTACCGGCCTGTGTTTAAGGAGGCGGCCGGTCCTCCGTCCTTGGATGGATAAGATTCGCAGATTTTCGCCCGGCCTGTGTTTAAGGAGGCGGCCGGTTCCCTCCTTCCTTCCTTTCTTGGATGTATAACATTCGCAGATTTTCGCCCGGCCGGTGGTTTAAGGAGGCGGCCGGTCCTCCCTCCTTGGATGTATAACATTCGCAGATTTTCGCCCGGCCTATGTTTAGTGAGGCGACCGGTCCTCCCTCCTTGGATGTATAACATTCGCATATTTTCGCCCGGCCGGTGGTTTAAGGAGGCGGCCGGTCCTCCCTCCTTGGATGTATAACATTCGCAGATTTTCGCCCGGCCTATGTTTAGTGAGGCGACCGGTCCTCCGTGGAGAGCGACCCGCAAGTGGGGAGGAACCGTCCACCCAACGCCGGCGCGAGCCGGGGCCGGTGGGGGCCCTACCAAGGCGGGTCTCATTGCCTGTCGGTCAGTTCGGGAGAAGGTGGGGGTACTCGGAGGCCCGCCGGGAGCAGACGGGGGTCCGGAAGGTGAGGGGGTGAAGGACGGCGGTCGGGAGCAGACGGCCGTCCCCGGGAGGGGGTGTTCGTTCACGTGCGGACGCCGGGAGCAGGCGGCCGTCACGCAATTCTGCCAACCGTTCCCACCGGCCTGTGTTTAAGGAGGCGGCCGGTCCTCCACGAGAAGAATTCTGCCAAACGTTCCACCGGCCTGTGTTTAAGGAGGCGGCCGGTCCTCCCCGTCGTTCCGCCGGCTTGTGTTTAAGGAGGCGGCCGGTCCTCCACGAGAAGAATTCTGCCAAACGTTCCACCGGCCTGTGTTTAAGGAGGCGGCCGGTCCTCCCCGTCGTTCCGCCGGCTTGTGTTTAAGGAGGCGGCCGGTCCTCCACTATTCCTTCCTTGGATGGAAAGCATGTAGCACTTTGAAAATTTTCGAGCACTGTGACACTTTGAAAATTTTCGAGAGTTTTTGTACTTAGAAAATTTTTCGCTCTTGCACTTCCAGAGTGCTTTGCGGTAGCTCCTAGGTTCGCTGTCCGAGCATGTGAACACTTTTTGGGGGGGAACACATCGCTAGAGACACCAGCCGCCTGGTTCTCGGGGCCAAAACTTGTGTTCCCCACACTCGTTCTGACTATATTTTGCGATTTGGGGGTAAAGGTAATGAGTACAGTGACTAGGGGGACCAACTCATCGTACTCTGGCGCACCAACAGACCAAAGCTGGTACTGCACTTACCCCTGGTACCCCAACGCCTGGTACCTGACGGGCGAGAGGCTGATTTTTCGCTATTTGCGGCCGACCGAGGGAACCAGACAAAGCGGACACTTTACGGCGCAAGAGCCGTTGGCACTTAGAAATTTTTCGACAAAGTTGGCGCGAGCTCCAGAAGGAGAGGCTGATTTTTCGCTATTTGTGGCCGACCGAGGGAACCAGGCAAAGCGGACACTTTACGGCGCAAGAGCCGTTGGCACTTAGAAATTTTTTGACAAAGTTGGCGCGAGCTCCAGAAGGAGAGGCTGATTTTTCGCTATTTGTGGCCGACCGAGGGAACCAGGCAAAGCGGACACTTTACGGCGCAAGAGCCGTTGGCACTTAGAAATTTTTTGACAAAGTTGGCGCGAGCTCCAGAAGGAGAGGCTGATTTTTCGCTATTTGTGGCCGACCGAGGGAACCAGGCAAAGCGGACACTTTACGGCGCAAGAGCCGTTGGCACTTAGAAAATATTCGCCAAAGTTGGCACGAGCTCCAGAAGGAGAGGCTGATTTTTCGCTATTTGTGGCCGACCGAGGGAACCAGACAAAGCGGACACATTACGGCGCAAGAGCCGTTGGCACTTAGAAAATATTCGCCAAAGTTGGCACGAGCTCCAGAAGGAGAGGCTGATTTTTCGCTATTTGTGGCCGACCGAGGGAACCAGACAAAGCGGACACATTACGGCGCAAGAGCCGTTGGCACTTAGAAAATATTCGCCAAAGTTGGCACGAGCTCCAGAAGGAGAGGCTGATTTTTCGCTATTTGTGGCCGACCGAGGGAACCAGACAAAGCGGACACTTTACGGCGCAAGAGCCGTTGGCACTTGCGCGAGCTCCAGAAGGAGAGGCTGATTTTTCGCTATTTGTGGCCGACCGAGGGAACCAGACAAAGCGGACACTTTACGGCGCAAGAGCCGTTGGCACTTAGAAAATATTCGCCAAAGTTGGCACGAGCTCCAGAAGGAGAGGCTGATTTTTCGCCGTTTGTGGCCGACCGAGGGAACCAGACAAAGCGGACACTTTACGGCGCAAGAGCCGTTGGCACTTAGGCGAGCTCCAGAAGGAGAGGCTGGTTTTTCGCTATTTGTGGCCGACCGAGGGAACCAGGCAAAGCGGACACATTACGGCGCAAGAGCCGTTGGCACTTAGGCGAGCTCCAGAAGGAGAGGCTGATTTTTCGCCGTTTGTGGCCGACCGAGGGAACCAGGCAAAGCGGACACATTACGGCGCAAGAGCCGTTGGCACTTAGGCGAGCTCCAGAAGGAGAGGCTGGTTTTTCGCTATTTGTGGCCGACCGAGGGAACCAGGCAAAGCGGACACATTACGGCGCAAGAGCCGTTGGCACTTAGGCGAGCTCCAGAAGGAGAGGCTGATTTTTCGCCGTTTGTGGCCGACCGAGGGAACCAGGCAAAGCGGACACATTACGGCGCAAGAGCCGTTGGCACTTAGGCGAGCTCCAGAAGGAGAGGCTGGTTTTTCGCTATTTGTGGCCGACCGAGGGAACCAGGCAAAGCGGACACATTACGGCGCAAGAGCCGTTGGCACTTAGGCGAGCTCCAGAAGGAGAGGCTGATTTTTCGCCGTTTGTGGCCGACCGAGGGAACCAGGCAAAGCGGACACATTACGGCGCAAGAGCCGTTGGCACTTAGGCGAGCTCCAGAAGGAGAGGCTGGTTTTTCGCTATTTGTGGCCGACCGAGGGAACCAGGCAAAGCGGACACATTACGGCGCAAGAGCCGTTGGCACTTAGGCGAGCTCCAGAAGGAGAGGCTGATTTTTCGCCGTTTGTGGCCGACCGAGGGAACCAGGCAAAGCGGACACATTACGGCGCAAGAGCCGTTGGCACTTAGGCGAGCTCCAGAAGGAGAGGCTGGTTTTTCGCTATTTGTGGCCGACCGAGGGAACCAGGCAAAGCGGACACATTACGGCGCAAGAGCCGTTGGCACTTAGGCGAGCTCCAGAAGGAGAGGCTGATTTTTCGCCGTTTGTGGCCGACCGAGGGAACCAGGCAAAGCGGACACATTACGGCGCAAGAGCCGTTGGCACTTAGGCGAGCTCCAGAAGGAGAGGCTGGTTTTTCGCTATTTGTGGCCGACCGAGGGAACCAGGCAAAGCGGACACATTACGGCGCAAGAGCCGTTGGCACTTAGGCGAGCTCCAGAAGGAGAGGCTGATTTTTCGCCGTTTGTGGCCGACCGAGGGAACCAGGCAAAGCGGACACATTACGGCGCAAGAGCCGTTGGCACTTAGGCGAGCTCCAGAAGGAGAGGCTGGTTTTTCGCTATTTGTGGCCGACCGAGGGAACCAGGCAAAGCGGACACATTACGGCGCAAGAGCCGTTGGCACTTAGGCGAGCTCCAGAAGGAGAGGCTGGTTTTTCGCTATTTGTGGCCGACCGAGGGAACCAGGCAAAGCGGACACATTACGGCGCAAGAGCCGTTGGCACTTAGAAAATATTCGCCAAAGTTGGCACGAGCTCCAGAAGGAGAGGCTGATTTTTCGCTATTTGTGGCCGACCGAGGGAACCAGGCAAAGCGGACACATTACGGCGCAAGAGCCGTTGGCACTTAGGCGAGCTCCAGAAGGAGAGGCTGGTTTTTCGCCGTTTGTGGCCGACCGAGGGAACCAGGCAAAGCGGACACATTACGGCGCAAGAGCCGTTGGCACTTAGGCGAGCTCCAGAAGGAGAGGCTGGTTTTTCGCTATTTGTGGCCGACCGAGGGAACCAGGCAAAGCGGACACATTACGGCGCAAGAGCCGTTGGCACTTAGAAAATATTCGCCAAAGTTGGCACGAGCTCCAGAAGGAGAGGCTGATTTTTCGCTATTTGTGGCCGACCGAGGGAACCAGGCAAAGCGGACACTTTACGGCGCAAGAGCCGTTGGCACTTAGAAAATATTCGCCAAAGTTGGCACGAGCTCCAGAAGGAGAGGCTGATTTTTCGCCGTTTGTGGCCGACCGAGGGAACCAGACAAAGCGGACACATTACGGCGCAAGAGCCGTTGGCACTTAGGCGAGCTCCAGAAGGAGAGGCTGATTTTTCGCTATTTGTGGCCGACCGAGGGAACCAGGCAAAGCGGACACATTACGGCGCAAGAGCCGTTGGCACTTAGGCGAGCTCCAGAAGGAGAGGCTGGTTTTTCGCTATTTGTGGCCGACCGAGGGAACCAGGCAAAGCGGACACATTACGGCGCAAGAGCCGTTGGCACTTAGAAAATATTCGCCAAAGTTGGCACGAGCTCCAGAAGGAGAGGCTGATTTTTCGCTATTTGTGGCCGACCGAGGGAACCAGGCAAAGCGGACACATTACGGCGCAAGAGCCGTTGGCACTTAGGCGAGCTCCAGAAGGAGAGGCTGATTTTTCGCCGTTTGTGGCCGACCGAGGGAACCAGGCAAAGCGGACACATTACGGCGCAAGAGCCGTTGGCACTTAGGCGAGCTCCAGAAGGAGAGGCTGGTTTTTCGCTATTTGTGGCCGACCGAGGGAACCAGGCAAAGCGGACACATTACGGCGCAAGAGCCGTTGGCACTTAGGCGAGCTCCAGAAGGAGAGGCTGATTTTTCGCCGTTTGTGGCCGACCGAGGGAACCAGGCAAAGCGGACACATTACGGCGCAAGAGCCGTTGGCACTTAGGCGAGCTCCAGAAGGAGAGGCTGGTTTTTCGCTATTTGTGGCCGACCGAGGGAACCAGGCAAAGCGGACACATTACGGCGCAAGAGCCGTTGGCACTTAGGCGAGCTCCAGAAGGAGAGGCTGATTTTTCGCCGTTTGTGGCCGACCGAGGGAACCAGGCAAAGCGGACACATTACGGCGCAAGAGCCGTTGGCACTTAGGCGAGCTCCAGAAGGAGAGGCTGGTTTTTCGCTATTTGTGGCCGACCGAGGGAACCAGGCAAAGCGGACACATTACGGCGCAAGAGCCGTTGGCACTTAGGCGAGCTCCAGAAGGAGAGGCTGATTTTTCGCCGTTTGTGGCCGACCGAGGGAACCAGGCAAAGCGGACACATTACGGCGCAAGAGCCGTTGGCACTTAGGCGAGCTCCAGAAGGAGAGGCTGGTTTTTCGCTATTTGTGGCCGACCGAGGGAACCAGGCAAAGCGGACACATTACGGCGCAAGAGCCGTTGGCACTTAGGCGAGCTCCAGAAGGAGAGGCTGATTTTTCGCCGTTTGTGGCCGACCGAGGGAACCAGGCAAAGCGGACACATTACGGCGCAAGAGCCGTTGGCACTTAGGCGAGCTCCAGAAGGAGAGGCTGGTTTTTCGCTATTTGTGGCCGACCGAGGGAACCAGGCAAAGCGGACACATTACGGCGCAAGAGCCGTTGGCACTTAGGCGAGCTCCAGAAGGAGAGGCTGATTTTTCGCCGTTTGTGGCCGACCGAGGGAACCAGGCAAAGCGGACACATTACGGCGCAAGAGCCGTTGGCACTTAGGCGAGCTCCAGAAGGAGAGGCTGGTTTTTCGCTATTTGTGGCCGACCGAGGGAACCAGGCAAAGCGGACACATTACGGCGCAAGAGCCGTTGGCACTTAGGCGAGCTCCAGAAGGAGAGGCTGATTTTTCGCCGTTTGTGGCCGACCGAGGGAACCAGGCAAAGCGGACACATTACGGCGCAAGAGCCGTTGGCACTTAGGCGAGCTCCAGAAGGAGAGGCTGGTTTTTCGCTATTTGTGGCCGACCGAGGGAACCAGGCAAAGCGGACACATTACGGCGCAAGAGCCGTTGGCACTTAGAAAATATTCGCCAAAGTTGGCACGAGCTCCAGAAGGAGAGGCTGATTTTTCGCTATTTGTGGCCGACCGAGGGAACCAGGCAAAGCGGACACTTTACGGCGCAAGAGCCGTTGGCACTTAGAAAATATTCGCCAAAGTTGGCACGAGCTCCAGAAGGAGAGGCTGATTTTTCGCCGTTTGTGGCCGACCGAGGGAACCAGACAAAGCGGACACATTACGGCGCAAGAGCCGTTGGCACTTAGGCGAGCTCCAGAAGGAGAGGCTGATTTTTCGCTATTTGTGGCCGACCGAGGGAACCAGGCAAAGCGGACACTTTACGGCGCAAGAGCCGTTGGCACTTAGAAAATATTCTGAAATTCTCACCGACCTCCGTGGTGGAGAGGCCGAATTTTCGACATTCGTGGCCGACCGGGGAACCGTCGCCACTCGGACAACTTGTGCGGCAGCCCTCGGTGATTTTAGGACCGCTTTTTCACCCTCGCTGTCCGACCGGAGAACCGTCGTAGCTCGGACAGTTCGTGTGCCAGCATCCGCTGGCACTTAGAAAATTTAAAAAAGAAAAAAATAGTCTTCTGCATATACGTTCTGACTATATTTTGCGATTAGGGGGTAAAGGTAATGAGTACAGTGACTAGGGGGACCAACTCATCGTACTCTGGCGCACCAACACGCCAAGGTTGGTACTGCACTTAGGCTGATTTTTGCGCTATTCGCGGCCGACCGGGGAACCAGCGCGGAGCGGACACATTACGGCGAATGAGCCGTTGGCACTTAGAAAATTTTTGAGCTTTTTTCGAACTTCCGTGAGGCTGATTTTGCGCTATTCGCGGCCGACCGGGGAACCAGCGCGGAGCGGACACATTACGGCGAATGAGCCGTTGGCACTTAGAAAATTTTTGAGCTTTTTTCGAACTTCCGTGAGGCTGATTTTGCGCTATTCGCGGCCGACCGGGGAACCAGCGCGGAGCGGACACATTACGGCGAATGAGCCGTTGGCACTTAGAAAATTTTTGAGCTTTTTTCGAACTTCCGTGAGGCTGATTTTGCGCTATTCGCGGCCGACCGGGGAACCAGCGCGGAGCGGACACATTACGGCGAATGAGCCGTTGGCACTTAGAAAATTTTTGAGCTTTTTTCGGACTTCCGTGTGGAGCTTTGGGGCCGTTCCGCCTAACTTTTTATGCCCGATTAGGCTTCCAGGGAGGCGGCTAAGCATTATTGACCAATCATGGAGCTTTTTTGGGACTTCCGTGTGGAGCTTTGGGGCCGTTCCGCCTAACTTTTTATGCCCGATTAGGCTTCCAGGGAGGCGGCTAAGCATTATTGACCAATCATGGAGCTTTTTTGGGACTTCCGTGTGGAGCTTTGGAGCCGTTCCGCCTAACTTTTTATGCCCGATTAGGCTTCCAGGGAGGCGGCTAAGCATTATTGACCAATCATGGAGCTTTTTTGGGACTTCCGTGTGGAGCTTTGGGGCCGTTCCGCCTAGCTTTTTATGCCCGATTAGGCTTCCAGGGAGGCGGCTAAGCATTATTGACCAATCATGGAGCTTTTTTGGGACTTCCGTGTGGAGCTTTGGGGCCGTTCCGCCTAACTTTTTATGCCCGATTAGGCTTCCAGGGAGGCGGCTAAGCATTATTGACCAATCATGGAGCTTTTTTGGGACTTCCGTGTGGAGCTTTGGGGCCGTTCCGCCTAGCTTTTTATGCCCGATTAGGCTTCCAGGGAGGCGGCTAAGCATTATTGACCAATCATGGAGCTTTTTTGGGACTTCCGTGTGGAGCTTTGGGGCCGTTCCGCCTAGCTTTTTATGCCCGATTAGGCTTCCAGGGAGGCGGCTAAGCATTATTGACCAATCATGGAGCTTTTTTGGGACTTCCGTGTGGAGCTTTGGGGCCGTTCCGCCTAGCTTTTTATGCCCGATTAGGCTTCCAGGGAGGCGGCTAAGCATTATTGACCAATCATGGAGCTTTTTTGGGACTTCCGTGTGGAGCTTTGGGGCCGTTCCGCCTAGCTTTTTATGCCCGATTAGGCTTCCAGGGAGGCGGCTAAGCATTATTGACCAATCATGGAGCTTTTTTGGGACTTCCGTGTGGAGCTTTGGGGCCGTTCCGCCTAGCTTTTTATGCCCGATTAGGCTTCCAGGGAGGCGGCTAAGCATTATTGACCAATCATGGAGCTTTTTTGGGACTTCCGTGTGGAGCTTTGGGGCCGTTCCGCCTAGCTTTTTATGCCCGATTAGGCTTCCAGGGAGGCGGCTAAGCATTATTGACCAATCATGGAGCTTTTTTGGGACTTCCAGCCGGTGCTTTGGGGGCCTTCCCCTCACTTTCTACGCCCGATTGGGCTTCCAGGGACGCGGCTAAGCATTTTTAACAGAAATGGAGCTTTTTGCGGAGCTCCAGCCGGTGCCACCGGCAGGCCGTGCACGCGGACGAGATGACCGAAAGAAGCTCCAGGAGAGCGGATGGACGCTTTTTAAGCACCGAGGCGGAGATCGCGGAGCTTTAATAGACTTCCAGCGGGCCCAAAGCGGCCAGGCAGACGGCGCAGCGCGACCTGGTACCTCGCACGGGACGCATCGCCCCCCCCGCGCACAGTTCCAGGGGGCCGGGATGACGTTTCAAAGCTGCCGCTGCAGCTGCGGCGGGGAGTGGCCTCCCTCCGGTGGACACGACGAGTAAATGACACCGGCCGCTGACGCAAACCCACGCCGGACAGGAGAGCTCAAAAGCCGGGTAACATTTCAAGGAAGACCCCCCCTGCGCAGACCTCCACTAGGCCGGGATGACTGTTCAGCTGTGGCGGGGAGTGGCCTCCCTCCGGTCGGCACGACGAGTAAATGACACCGGCCGCTGACGCAAACCCACGCCGGACAGGAGAGCTCAAAAGCCGGGTAACATTTCAAGGAAGACCCCCCCTGCGCAGACCTCCACTAGGCCGGGATGACTGTTCAGCTGTGGCGGGGAGTGGCCTCCCTCCGGTCGGCACGACGAGTAAATGACACCGGCCGCTGACGCAAACCCACGCCGGACAGGAGAGCTCAAAAGCCGGGTAACATTTCAAGGAAGACCCCCCCTGCGCAGACCTCCACTAGGCCGGGATGACTGTTCAGCTGTGGCGGGGAGTGGCCTCCCTCCGGTCGGCACGACGAGTAAATGACACCGGCCGCTGACGCAAACCCACGCCGGACAGGAGAGCTCAAAAGCCGGGTAACATTTCAAGGAAGACCCCCCCTGCGCAGACCTCCACTAGGCCGGGATGACTGTTCAGCTGTGGCGGGGAGTGGCCTCCCTCCGGTCGGCACGACGAGTAAATGACACCGGCCGCTGACGCAAACCCACGCCGGACAGGAGAGCTCAAAAGCCGGGTAACATTTCAAGGAAGACCCCCCCTGCGCAGACCTCCACTAGGCCGGGATGACTGTTCAGCTGTGGCGGGGAGTGGCCTCCCTCCGGTCGGCACGACGAGTAAATGACACCGGCCGCTGACGCAAACCCACGCCGGACAGGAGAGCTCAAAAGCCGGGTAACATTTCAAGGAAGACCCCCCCTGCGCAGACCTCCACTAGGCCGGGATGACTGTTCAGCTGTGGCGGGGAGTGGCCTCCCTCCGGTCGGCACGACGAGTAAATGACACCGGCCGCTGACGCAAACCCACGCCGGACAGGAGAGCTCAAAAGCCGGGTAACATTTCAAGGAAGACCCCCCCTGCGCAGACCTCCACTAGGCCGGGATGACTGTTCAGCTGTGGCGGGGAGTGGCCTCCCTCCGGTCGGCACGACGAGTAAATGACACCGGCCGCTGACGCAAACCCACGCCGGACAGGAGAGCTCAAAAGCCGGGTAACATTTCAAGGAAGACCCCCCCTGCGCAGACCTCCACTAGGCCGGGATGACTGTTCAGCTGTGGCGGGGAGTGGCCTCCCTCCGGTCGGCACGACGAGTAAATGACACCGGCCGCTGACGCAAACCCACGCCGGACAGGAGAGCTCAAAAGCCGGGTAACATTTCAAGGAAGACCCCCCCTGCGCAGACCTCCACTAGGCCGGGATGACTGTTCAGCTGTGGCGGGGAGTGGCCTCCCTCCGGTCGGCACGACGAGTAAATGACACCGGCCGCTGACGCAAACCCACGCCGGACAGGAGAGCTCAAAAGCCGGGTAACATTTCAAGGAAGACCCCCCCTGCGCAGACCTCCACTAGGCCGGGATGACTGTTCAGCTGCGGCGGGGAGTGGCCTCCCTCCGGTCGGCACGACGAGTAAATGACACCGGCCGCTGACGCAAACCCACGCCGGACAGGAGAGCTCAAAAGCCGGGTAACATTTCAAGGAAGACCCCCCCTGCGCAGACCTCCACTAGGCCGGGATGACTGTTCAGCTGTGGCGGGGAGTGGCCTCCCTCCGGTCGGCACGACGAGTAAATGACACCGGCCGCTGACGCAAACCCACGCCGGACAGGAGAGCTCAAAAGCCGGGTAACATTTCAAGGAAGACCCCCCCTGCGCAGACCTCCACTAGGCCGGGATGACTGTTCAGCTGTGGCGGGGAGTGGCCTCCCTCCGGTCGGCACGACGAGTAAATGACACCGGCCGCTGACGCAAACCCACGCCGGACAGGAGAGCTCAAAAGCCGGGTAACATTTCAAGGAAGACCCCCCCTGCGCAGACCTCCACTAGGCCGGGATGACTGTTCAGCTGCGGCGGGGAGTGGCCTCCCTCCGGTCGGCACGACGAGTAAATGACACCGGCCGCTGACGCAAACCCACGCCGGACAGGAGAGCTCAAAAGCCGGGTAACATTTCAAGGAAGACCCCCCCTGCGCAGACCTCCACTAGGCCGGGATGACTGTTCAGCTGTGGCGGGGAGTGGCCTCCCTCCGGTCGGCACGACGAGTAAATGACACCGGCCGCTGACGCAAACCCACGCCGGACAGGAGAGCTCAAAAGCCGGGTAACATTTCAAGGAAGACCCCCCCTGCGCAGACCTCCACTAGGCCGGGATGACTGTTCAGCTGTGGCGGGGAGTGGCCTCCCTCCGGTCGGCACGACGAGTAAATGACACCGGCCGCTGACGCAAACCCACGCCGGACAGGAGAGCTCAAAAGCCGGGTAACATTTCAAGGAAGACCCCCCCTGCGCAGACCTCCACTAGGCCGGGATGACTGTTCAGCTGTGGCGGGGAGTGGCCTCCCTCCGGTCGGCACGACGAGTAAATGACACCGGCCGCTGACGCAAACCCACGCCGGACAGGAGAGCTCAAAAGCCGGGTAACATTTCAAGGAAGACCCCCCCTGCGCAGACCTCCACTAGGCCGGGATGACTGTTCAGCTGTGGCGGGGAGTGGCCTCCCTCCGGTCGGCACGACGAGTAAATGACACCGGCCGCTGACGCAAACCCACGCCGGACAGGAGAGCTCAAAAGCCGGGTAACATTTCAAGGAAGACCCCCCCTGCGCAGACCTCCACTAGGCCGGGATGACTGTTCAGCTGCGGCGGGGAGTGGCCTCCCTCCGGTCGGCACGACGAGTAAATGACACCGGCCGCTGACGCAAACCCACGCCGGACAGGAGAGCTCAAAAGCCGGGTAACATTTCAAGGAAGACCCCCCCTGCGCAGACCTCCACTAGGCCGGGATGACTGTTCAGCTGTGGCGGGGAGTGGCCTCCCTCCGGTCGGCACGACGAGTAAATGACACCGGCCGCTGACGCAAACCCACGCCGGACAGGAGAGCTCAAAAGCCGGGTAACATTTCAAGGAAGACCCCCCCTGCGCAGACCTCCACTAGGCCGGGATGACTGTTCAGCTGTGGCGGGGAGTGGCCTCCCTCCGGTCGGCACGACGAGTAAATGACACCGGCCGCTGACGCAAACCCACGCCGGACAGGAGAGCTCAAAAGCCGGGTAACATTTCAAGGAAGACCCCCCCTGCGCAGACCTCCACTAGGCCGGGATGACTGTTCAGCTGCGGCGGGGAGTGGCCTCCCTCCGGTCGGCACGACGAGTAAAGCTATTTAGGAAAATCTGAGATAAATATCACTTGCATAATAATTTGGAACACGGTCCCGTGTTCCAAATTATTATGCAAAATGTATTTAGACACCAGCAATCGCACTTAGATTTGTTTCTTTTTTCTTTCTTTTAGCTTCCATAATGTTACCGGGCGCTGACGCAAACCCACGCCCGGCAGGAGAGCTCAAAAGCCGGGTAACATTTCAAGGAAGACCCCCCCTGCGCAGACCTCCACTAGGCCGGGATGACTGTTCAGCTGCGGCGGGGAGTGGCCTCCCTCCGGTCGGCACGACGAGTAAAGCTATTTAGGAAAATCTGAGATAAATATCACTTGCATAATAATTTGGAACACGGTCCCGTGTTCCAAATTATTATGCAAAATGTATTTAGACACCAGCAATCGCACTTAGATTTGTTTCTTTTTTCTTTCTTTTAGCTTCCATAATGTTACCGGGCGCTGACGCAAACCCACGCCCGGCAGGAGAGCTCAAAAGCCGGGTAACATTTCAAGGAAGACCCCCCCTGCGCAGACCTCCACTAGGCCGGGATGACTGTTCAGCTGCGGCGGGGAGTGGCCTCCCTCCGGTCGGCACGACGAGTAAATGACACCGGCCGCTGACGCAAACCCACGCCGGACAGGAGAGCTCAAAAGCCGGGTAACATTTCAAGGAAGACCCCCCCTGCGCAGACCTCCACTAGGCCGGGATGACTTTTCAAAGCTGCCTCTGCAGCTGCGGCGGGGAGTTGCCTCCCTCCGGTGGACACGACGAGTAAATACACCAGCACTTGCTCTTAGATTTGTTTCTTTTTTCTTTCTTTTAGCTTCCATAATGTTACCGGGCGCTGACGCAAACCCACGCCCGGCAGGAGAGCTCAAAAGCCGGGTAACATTTCAAGGAAGACCCCCCCTGCGCAGACCTCCACTAGGCCGGGATGACTGTTCAGCTGCGGCGGGGAGTGGCCTCCCTCCGGTCGGCACGACGAGTAAAGCTATTTAGGAAAATCTGAGATAAATATCACTTGCATAATAATTTGGAACACGGTCCCGTGTTCCAAATTATTATGCAAAATGTATTTAGACACCAGCAATCGCACTTAGATTTGTTTCTTTTTTCTTTCTTTTAGCTTCCATAATGTTACCGGGCGCTGACGCAAACCCACGCCCGGCAGGAGAGCTCAAAAGCCGGGTAACATTTCAAGGAAGACCCCCCCTGCGCAGACCTCCACTAGGCCGGGATGACTGTTCAGCTGCGGCGGGGAGTGGCCTCCCTCCGGTCGGCACGACGAGTAAATGACACCGGCCGCTGACGCAAACCCACGCCGGACAGGAGAGCTCAAAAGCCGGGTAACATTTCAAGGAAGACCCCCCCTGCGCAGACCTCCACTAGGCCGGGATGACTTTTCAAAGCTGCCTCTGCAGCTGCGGCGGGGAGTTGCCTCCCTCCGGTGGACACGACGAGTAAATACACCAGCACTTGCTCTTAGATTTGTTTCTTTTTTCTTTCTTTTAGCTTCCATAATGTTACCGGGCGCTGACGCAAACCCACGCCCGGCAGGAGAGCTCAAAAGCCGGGTAACATTTCAAGGAAGACCCCCCCTGCGCAGACCTCCACTAGGCCGGGATGACTGTTCAGCTGCGGCGGGGAGTGGCCTCCCTCCGGTCGGCACGACGAGTAAAGCTATTTAGGAAAATCTGAGATAAATATCACTTGCATAATAATTTGGAACACGGTCCCGTGTTCCAAATTATTATGCAAAATGTATTTAGACACCAGCAATCGCACTTAGATTTGTTTCTTTTTTCTTTCTTTTAGCTTCCATAATGTTACCGGGCGCTGACGCAAACCCACGCCCGGCAGGAGAGCTCAAAAGCCGGGTAACATTTCAAGGAAGCTATTTAGGAAAATCTGAGATAAATATCCTTTGCATAATAATTTGGAACACGGTCCCGTGTTCCAAATTATTATGCAAAATGTATTTAAGTGTCATAAAGATTACATTTTTTGTTTTTCAAGTACTGAAATCACCCTCAGTCATGGTACAGTCCATGGTAGTCTGCCAGGTGAGCGCAATTGTAGTAATTAACAAGTCTATTTAAGTTCCGCGTTTTTAAGCGTTCGGCCATTTCGTTCAACCATGGGGAGGAAAAAGGATCTCTCTGCTGTCGAGAAGCGTGAAATCGTTCGATGCCTTGGACAAGGTATGCAGACATTCGATATTGCACGAAAGCTTAAGCGCGACCATCGAACTTTGAAGAAATTCGTCGCTGATTCGGAGCAAACGCGCGTTCGTGCAGACAAAGGCACGACAAGGAAGGTTTCTGCAAGACAAACAAATCGAATCAAGAGGGCGGCTGCAAGCATGCCACTAAAGACGAGCAAACAAATATTCGACGCTGCTGGTGCCAGTGAAGTCCCACGAACGACGAGGTGCAGGATCCTCCAGAGGCTTGCAGTTGTGCGGAAACCCTCCATTCGGCCACCCCTGAACAACGCGAACAAGCAGAAACGGCTGCAGTGGGCCCAGACTTACATGAAGACAAATTTTCAGACAGTCCTGTTCACCGACGAGTGCCGTGCCACCTTGGATGGGCCAGGTAGGGTTTTTTAAGTTTTTCCTTGCACTTTTGAGAGCTCAGGGGATGCTTTGAGAATAATTGTCAATTTCTGTCTATGTGAAGCCCTTTGAGACTGCTTGTGATTTAGGGCTATACAAATAAACTTGATTTGACTTGACTTTACAGATGGATGGAGTCGTGGATGGTTGGTGGACGGCCACGATAGCCCAACAAGGCTGCGGCGTCAGCAGGGAGGTGGCGGAGTGATGTTTTGGGCCGGAATCATGGGGAGAGAGCTGCTTGGCCCCTTTAGGGTCCCTGAAGGCGTCAAAATTACGTCTGTTAACTACGTGGAATTTCTGACTCAACACTTCTGTCCATGGTACAACAGGAAGAACCGTGCTTTCCGTCAAAAGATCATCTTCATGCATGACAATGCACCGTCTCATGCTGCAAGAAATACGTCAACGTCTTTGGCATCTATGGGAATAAAGGGAGAGAAACTGATGGTGTGGCCCCCATGCTCCCCTGACCTCAATCCTATTGAAAACTTGTGGAGCATCGTCAAGCAGAAAATCTACGAAGGTGGGAGGCAGTTCAATTCCAAAGAGCAGCTCTGGCAGGCTATTCTTAGATCCTGCCAAGAAATTCAACCAGAAACTGTACAAAAACTCACAAGTTCAGTGGATGGAAGAATCGTGAAGCTGCTGTTGAACAAAGGGTCCTATGTTAAAATGTAACTTTGTTTTTTATTGAAATAAAGGGTCCTATGTTAAAATGTAACTTGTTTGTCTTTTCTTTGAAATAGCTTTTGATTTCAGTAAATATGACCTCCTAATGCTGTAAATTCTTAAGATGGGCATTTCAGTTCATAAAAACCTATAAAATGTTATAAAACTCTGTTGTGCGTAATAATGTGGAACAGTGCATTTTAAGTTTTTTATTTTTTAAAAATTCTGTGATCATTCGGAGGTTTGTTCAATAAAATTAGAATTCATCAAAATAATGGTTGATGACTTGAAAATTATGCTGACTCATTTTGCATCGACTATTTAGGAAAATCTGAGATAAATGTCACTTGCATAATAATTTGGAACACGGTGTAAGTGCGATTGCTGGTGTATTTACTCGTCGTGTCCACCGGAGGACGGCAAATCCCCGCCGCAGCTGCAGCGGCAGCGCTTAAATGTCTTCCCGGCCGCCTGGAACTCTGCACGGGGCGTGTTTCGTCCCGCGCAGCGGTACCAGATCGCGCTGCGCCGTCAGCCGAGCCGCGCGCGGTCCGCTGGAAGTCTACACTGTGTTCCAAATTATTATGCAAATTGTATTTATGTGTCATAAAGATTACATTTTTTGTTTTTCAATTAAACTCATGGATGGTATTACGTGTCAGGGCTCTTTGGATCACTGAGATCAATCTCAGACACCGGGGATCATTACCGGCCAGTTGAGCCCAAATTAAGGAAAAACTACTTAAGAATGGTGTTCCACATTATTAAGCAGATAATTTGAAGTTCGCTTTGAGCAGTGGCGGACGCCAACCCACGACCGGTGGGAGAGCTCGGAGGGCGGATGGGCTTTCAAGGAAGCCCCCCAGGCCTGGTCCCACTCGCACTTAGAATTTTTTTTTTTTTTTGGCTTCCATAATGTACCGGGCGCGGACGCGAAACCCACGCCGGGCATGGCAGCTCGAAAGGCGGCTAAGCATTCAAGGAAGCACCGTCTGGAGCTTCAGAGCCGTTCCGCCTGACTTTTAACGTAGAGTACCGGGCGCAAACCACTAACTCAAGCCCGGCATGGCAGCTCGAAAGGCGGCTAAGCATTCAAGGAAGCACCGTCTGGAGCTTCAGAGCCGTTCCGCCTGACTTTTAACGTAGAGTACCGGGCGCAAACCACTAACTCAAGCCCGGCATGGCAGCTCGAAAGGCGGCTAAGCATTCAAGGAAGCACCGTCTGGAGCTTCAGAGCCGTTCCGCCTGACTTTTAACGTAGAGTACCGGGCGCAAACCACTAACTCAAGCCCGGCATGGCAGCTCGAAAGGCGGCTAAGCATTCAAGGAAGCACCGTCTGGAGCTTCAGAGCCGTTCCGCCTGACTTTTAACGTAGAGTACCGGGCGCAAACCACTAACTCAAGCCCGGCATGGCAGCTCGAAAGGCGGCTAAGCATTCAAGGAAGCACCGTCTGGAGCTTCAGAGCCGTTCCGCCTGACTTTTAACGTAGAGTACCGGGCGCAAACAACTAACTCAAGCCCGGCATGGCA